>NC_134832.1:150721116-150769025 GCF_004210375.1 Tachypleus tridentatus | reverse complement strand
AAAATAACAACTCTTACACGTTAATCAGATTAGGCATTAACTTCTGTTTTTTACAACCTCGTGGATTTGCTCAATAACAAAACTACACGTATGTAGACATTAACGTTAATATAGGACAGTAGACAAACATTTTGGCACAAAGCTGTATTTTCACACCTCATTAGAGCACAAATAGCTGTATCATGTTGTTTAGTTCACAGTTCCTGTTAACATTTACAGAAGGGTTTGAAATTGTTTGTTTGTTTTACTTTATTCGTTCGTTAAGCTCAATCAGCACTTGTTCCTTAATACGAGCCTTCCCAGCGGCACAGCGGTATGTCTGTGGACTCACACCGCTAGAAACCATATTTCGATAACCGTGGTGGGCAGATCACATGTAGCGCATTGTGTATCTTTGCGCTTCATTCCAATCAAACAAACAGACCTTGATTATTCGAAATGAGTGGAACTTAAATTAGAAAATTCTTGTTTAGAAGTTAGGTATACACGGCTCTTTCACCTGAAATAATTCTGTATTCTCTGTACACATTTTAAATTATTCCAATTCCACTTGAGGTTATGCGCGTTGGCGTATAATTATTAACTATTCTTCAGGCTATATTGGATCCGCCATTATGTGGTTACAATTTGCATATGAAAATGTGACAGTTTAAGACTCACCTCGATTTCAGCTACTAAGAAACAGTCACTGAAAGAGATTAGTTAACCTCGAAGTAAATAACAATTTGAAATCTTATCTAACAAAGAACAGGAGTCTGCTTACCAAGAAAAGTCCAATTAAACAATGGACTTAATCCGGTTTTGATTGAACAAAACAATACGGAAACAATACGGTTCGTTTAATGAGTATAAATGGTATTTTCATCTTGCTCATTGTAGGAATCAACTTAGACCTAGTCCTGGAGGGGCCCCGGCATGGCCATATGGTTAAGGCGCTCGACTTGTAACCTGTGTGTCAGAGGTGATTCCCGTCACACCAAACATGCTAAACCTATCAGCTGTGGTGGCGTTATAATGTGAAAGCCAACTCTACTATTCGATGGTAAGAGAGTAGCTCAAGAGTTGGCGGTGGGGGGTAGGGTGATGAATAGTTACTTTCCGTCTAGTCGTACAAATCTAAATTAAGGACAAACAGCGCAGATAGCTCTTGTGTAGCTTTGCGCGAAATTCAAAAGAAACGGACTAGTTCTGAGGTGCAGAATAAGCGTGAAAGACACGTTATTGGATATCTTCACCCCCGGTACCAGTACCCCACAAGCTGGAGTACTTAGTCTCATCTTATTCATCTTGTATATGAAACAAATGCCTCTAAATGACTCAATATTTAATTTGGCTATAAGATACAATATACAACCACTATTAAGAGTATTAAACATCTGGCTTAGAGCATTGGAAGACTTACAGGTAGTATATAATCAAGTAGCTTCATCAGACACAACACTCAAATACCATAAGAAATATATAAATACAAAGAACTGATGAGCCACTTAGAGAAGTATATCATTCATGGACAAAAACAGAAGTACATTTCACTTTAAAATAAAATACACCTTATTATTGAAATGGCCACTCAGTGGTAGACGTTACAAAGTTTTTCAGGTACATTAACAATTTTATTTCTGAAAATAGGTTTATTTTATCTGTATTAAAGTAAATGTTTTTGTGTATAGTACATTACTACTACTGCAACAGACTGTAGTATGAACGCAGGACTTTGAGTAAACCTACGACAGTGATTTGTTTGTAATTACGTAACATTGATGACGTCATCTCATAATATGGGCAAGGCCATAAAATAACACTGTGGAATTTAGAAAATAAATCTATCATAGTGTAAGTGTGGGAGGTATCACTGGAAAAACTCTGTGTGAATTAAAGTAAATAAAACCTCAGCAATCTGGACACGACACAGTTAGAGCTTTTAGTGTCATCTAGCGGTGAAAACTTGACCAAACTACAACACCAAGAAATAAAGTTTTAAACAACAGAAAATAACAAAAAAAAACATTTCAGAAAGAACGAAACAAACGAAACGTGAAACGTGAAGGATCCGACGTGATAGAGAAATATTAAATATTAGAAGTCTTATAAAAAAAAGAATAAATATAAATAAATAAATAAAAGAGATGGAGGGTTTACCCCGACCCTCCAAAATTCAACAAAATCTGATGTAGTGTGGACGTTGTCAGGCCTAGTGCCTAGCAACTCTTATAAACAAACACTGTAGCTTTACTTTTAATTAAACAGGACCAATAAAAAAATTCATCCCGAGCGGTATTTCTGCGGACTTGCAACGCTAAAATCCAAGTTTCGATACCTGCGATGGGAAGAGAACAACCAGCTGGTTCTGTGGTTTTGTTAATTTCAAACAACAATAATCTTACGGAAATAATGTTTATATGGTTTATTGTTAATTATTGGTTTGTGCTTTAGAAATATAACCTGAAAATATATGAGAAAGGCATCATAAGATTTTGAACAGTACATATTTTATATGTATATTTATATTTTATAGATTTTATAACCTAAGTAACAGTTATGGACACAAAATAAGATCTTGAACAGTACATATTTTGCGTGATTTTATAACCTAAGTAACAGTTATGGACACAAAATAAGATTTTGAACAGTACATATTTTTTGCGTGATTTTATAACCTAAGTAACAGTTATGGACACAAAATGTAAAAGAAAAAAAACAATTTCGCACCCTGTAAAAGATGTCTCTCTGTATTTGATAGCTCAAATCTTACTTTTAACTAATATTATGATATCAATGCTATGATAAAAAGTGCATTTACCACGACAGTAGAGCAAAATTACTGTAAGCGTCATATTTTCTCAAATCGGTTTTTTTTGCTTCTTCAGTAAACACATAATGCGTCAAATCGCCATGCCGCTGCTCTTCGATGTTTTACACTTTGAATACCCAGTGTTTGTAGAGTGAAAAAAAAAACAACACTCAGCCATAAATTTGTTTTGTTTTGTGTTCGTTAGACATAAAATTATAATGGATCATGGGCGCTGTTCCCACCATAAGGATCAAACCCCGAAATTTAGCGTTACGAAACCTTACGTTTATTGCTGATCCATTACGAAGTAGTGAAATTATCCATCTAACGGTAAAAAGAAGAGGCGAATTTTTCTTTGGAAAAATAATAAATAATTTTACATCTATACATGTCAAATAAAAATGAATCTTAAAGCTAGGCCTAATAACCTAACTCAACGTGTAAGAAAAAGAGAGACACCATAACGTACCTGTGAGGAAGTTAACAGTGTCTTATCAAGTTTTTTCTGAAAATGCTACTAATATGTTGTAGGATGGTTTGTTATACAGCAAAACTATTTTAAATTTTCGCGCAAATCTACACCATGGCTATCTGCGCTAGCTGTTCCTAATTTAGCAGTGTAAGACTAGAGGGAAGATAACCAGGCATCACTCTTCAGCTACTCTTTTACATTATAACATCCCCACAGCTGAAAGGACAAGCATGTTTAGTGTGACGGAGATTCGAACCCAGGACCCATAGATTAGGAGTCAAACGGCCTAGCCACTTGGCCATGCCGGGCCGTCTTTGTTGAAAACTTGAAGAAAATACAAAAATTCCAAACATTTTCTGTATCTCTGTTTATTATGTGTAGAGATTATCTTTGTATCTTCATAAATTGACTGAAAGATAGTGGAGTAATTGTCAAAAACAATTTCAAGATTTTGTCGTGTTTTTGCAGCATTTGGACACTTCTATAATTATTTAAAATGAACAAATCCACCATTTTTGTAAGTAAATCTGTAAAATAAATAATATTTACATACAATCTCATGTAAAATGGTCGAAACAAGGGAAAGTAATTGAAAAAACCCCCAATTTATATTTTTTTAATGGCCTTCATCCTTCTAATAAGATTTGAAATGAGCAAATTCGTTTTTTATGTAAAAATGTTGGGTGCATAAAAATGCATCCTTTTTTTTCCATTTTGGTTGTTATAAGTATGACCGTTAGGGGCGTTCAACTCGTAATCTGAGAGTCCAGAGTTCAAATTTCCGTCACATCAAATATGCTCTCCCTTTGAACCTTGAGGTCATTATGTTTTGAAGATCAGTTCCACTGTTTGTTGGTAAAAGAATAGGCCAAGAGTTGACGGTGGGTGGTGATGACTGCCCACCATTCTTCTAGTGTTACGCTGCTAAATTACGAATGGCTAGCGCAGATATTTCTCGTGTAGCTTTGCATGAAATTGAAAAACAAACAAGTATGACCACACAAGAGAACAAAATATGCGTCTTCTGGTTGTTAGATATTTTAAAATGTAAAATAGTTAAATAAAAACTAAACAGAAATATTACTGCGCGTATTACCAGAAGATATGATCTTACCAAGTTGCAAAATAAGTAAAACAAGTAAATTTACTCAAAAATGAAAAGACAATTAAAAAAAACTCAGTCTGAAACCCACCAATGAAATGCTCAATCTAAAACCCACCAATGAAATGCTCAATCTGAAACTCACCAATGAAATGCTCAATCTGAAACTCACCAATGAAATGCTCAATCTGAAACCCACCAATGAAATGCTCAATCTAAAACCCGCCAATGAAATGCTCAATCTGAAACTCACCAATGAAATGCTTGAGCTTTCTATAAATATAAACTATTATAGTAATAAATGGTCGAACTTTTAGCTATATTAAATTACTGAAAAAAATACACACGATATCCAAAAACAAGGACCACAGTTTTCCAATCTTTTATGAAGATTATAGCAAACTCTCCAGGTCTCAGTCTAAATTCGATCGATACTGAAAATCTTAAATCTCTGAATTGTGTGTATGAATGATTCACGTGGAAAGGGCTGTTATATACCCTCTCAAAATCGATCAGTTTTTGGTGGCAACAAACAACCTATGAATGCCTAAAAAAATAAAAAATAATAATTTCCGATACCTTCCGTTCTATCGCAACTTTACACGTGCTGTGCGTTCTCTTCCGGATTTATTTAATAATAATACTAATTTCAACATAAAATCCAATTCCATTACTGTAAGCATAAGAACCATCCTGGACAATAAACTAAACGAATGGAAAATGCTTAAAACAGAGATAAGAGAAACAAAACTAAGAATTTCTGTTGTATTTATTCATGTTTCTCTTCCTTTAGAATTCTAATGTATCTCTTATCTCTGTTAACTCCAACTATAAAGAGCTCTCAGTTATCACTATTGTTAACCAACTGTTAAAATAAAAACATCTTTTATGTGCACTGAGAAAACACAAACATAATGTAAAATTCAATAAAGAACTCAGGCTCTTAACTGTATTAACTGATTGAAACGTAATGAATACCGAAATACGTATTTTTGTTCCCCATTTTCTCAATTACAGTGTACCTGTTTCCCTCGTATTCATTGGATAAATGGTATGCTACTAAGTGGCTGAATGTCCGTACAGACTACCAGTGGTTGAATAATATTGTTTCCTACCTGTTGATATGGAAGATATCTTTCTTTTCAGGTCTCTATGTTAGATTCCCCCATCTGTGTTGTGTGGCGTTGCTCCTAAAACGATCTGATCTGCTATCACTTTTCAACTGTTGCCAGCCGCTTGAGAGCAGGTATTAAAGGCTCAAAAATAGATCGCCACCTAGTAGAGGAAAGAGGTACTATCTATTTATTTGTAAAGTATCAAAGATCTTTCATAAAATATTGTGTTTCATGGTCTTACCAAAGATGGCCGAAAAATTAACATAGCTGCGATCAACACGCTATTATGTGCTGTCGGATTCATTAAACATGGCTTTTGATTTTCTGAACGAATAACACAGAATTGAGTGTAGCGTGTTGACGTGAAGAAAGCTTACTGTATTATCTGAAGACATATTTTAGGCGAAGTTTCTATCTGTGAAGTAAGATGAAGTCATATTTATGGCATTAAAAGATACATCAAAGTAAAAGCTAATTCAGTTACTCAACCTATTACGAAGTTTTACCATTTAACTGTAGAAGCCGAGGCCTTGAATGACCTGATGATTCGGGTACCTGACTCTCAAGGTGAAGGCCGAATTTTCGAATCCCCTTCACCGAACTTGCTCGCCCTACATACCGTTGCTGACTGAACGAGTCGCCCGTGTCTAAAAAAGAATTGTTCGCTTACAAATATACCTGTCGAATCAAAACCTACCATTTATAAAACTCTGTTGCTTCATATTTTCGGTTGTGCTAAGTTTGCTATGCACGATATTAATAAACTAAGAAACATTTAATATGTTATTCAGTTTTACTAAACTCATATGGTCTAACTAGGTTTCTACCCCACTGGCCAAATCATAAAGTAAAAGGATTATAAAGCTAATATTTAAGATTATATCCCTATAGTAAAGCGAAAGCATATTATATATATATATATATATCTGGTTACTCCCTGATTAGAAGGGCTAATGTCAGACAAATGCTCAGAGTAGTAGGTATGGTTACTTTCTGACTAGAAGAGCTGGTATCAGACAAATAGTCAAAGCAGTACACATGGTCACTCTCTTAATGTATTGAGATAAATGAAAACAGGATAATTCATACTGAAAGAAAGTTAATAATTAAAAACCAAATTCTTTCGTTGCTGGATTCTTTTAGCTCCACAAACTGATGCACAAAGCAAAAGAGTCAACGTGTAGAAACATGTAAAGAAAACATCTACTTCTAATTTCGTAAAGTTTCTTTACAGATTCAACATAATCTACTTTGTTTTCCTGATTTCCAAATCACTTTGTTTCTGCTTTCTTATGAGTATCTTGATGTACAATTATGGTATTGTAATTCTCGAACAACCACCTTTTCCTTCGCTTCATTTCATTCACATTTGTTCCCTCTTCTGCAGTGTTCTGTAACCATCACAAAGATTCAGTGTTCTGTAACCATCACAAAGATTCAATGTTCTGTAACCATCACAAAGATTCAGTGTTCTGTAACCATCACAAAGATTCAATGTTCTGTAACCATCACAAAGATTCAGTGTTCTGTAACCATCACAAAGATTCAGTGTTCTGTAACCATCACAAAGATTCAATGTTCTGTAATCATCACAAAGATTCAGTGTTTTGTAACCATCACAAAGATTCAGTGTTCTGTAACCATCACAAAGATTCAGTGTTCTGTAACCATCACAAAGATTCAATGTTATATAACAATCACAAAGATTCAGTGTTCTGTAACCATCACAATGATTCAATGTTCTGTAACTATCACAAAGATTCGATGTTCTGTAACCATCACAAAGATTCAGTGTTATATAACAATCACAAAGATTCAGTGTTCTGTAACCATCACAATGATTCAATGTTCTGTAACTATCACAAAGATTCAGTGTTCTGTAACCATTACAAAAATTCAATGTTCTGTAACTATCACAAAGAATCAGTGTTCTGTAACCATCAAAAAGATTCAATGTAATAATTGTAATATTTACAAAATTCAAAAGTTTGATAGATTTTTGAAAATGCTATCATTTTTGGTACTGGTGACAGCGTTTTGGTATCTTCAGTTTGGCTAAAATGAACATACTTTACTAGAATGAGAATTGAAATAGAAAAAGGTAGAGGGAACGTGCCTTGAAGAACGTTTTGTAATCGTTGCATACTTGATGCACTCTAATGTGACAGATATCAAAAGTAAACGTTGTTCAATGTGTTGTTTTCAGTTATCATTGCCTTCCCACACTAAAGAACAATCGAAATCTCAGAAATAAATATATTTCATTTGTATAGGGTATTTTTCTATTTTCCAAATAAGCCTACACGTTTACCCTAGAAATGATAGCAAAGAGCCAGATGTGCAAGCTTTATAGTGAAGCCAATTTATTTAAATCGTAGCGTGTTTGCTAATTCAATATCATATTACTGTGTTATGAGTTTAATTTCCTAGATTAACGACAGGTTCGTTTGGTCAAGAAGTCTCGTGCACAAGGGCATGCGAACTTGTTAAATGTGAATAAAGGTAGCATGATAGAAAATGCTACTGAAAATTTTAACATAGCTTTAGTTTGGAATTAAGCACAAAGCTACTCAGAGGGCTCTCTGTGTTCTGCCCACCACGGGTATCGAAACCACTGTGCCACGGGGGTGCTTTGACTTAATAATAGCAGTTACCCTAGATGATTTCATATCTGCCTCTTTCCCGTCCTCCTGAAACAGTCAATGAGCGCATGCGTCTGAACACATCACACAGCTACTAGTAATAAATTCAGTAAGTTTCAAGGTGCAGTTATGAAGAAACTCCACGTATAAAGAGAAAGAAAAGAGATATTGGTTGAATAAATTTTTTTCAGCAATTGAGAAGACAAACAAAGAGAAAAACTAAAGAAAACGGAACAAATTGTCAGAAGTCTTAATATCAGAGATTATTAAAACTTCATGTCAGTTTGTTCCCTTCACCGTTTGTTGTTTTACGTCGCTGGTCTCTAACTACTACACAAGATGTGTACCGAAAACAAATCAACGTCAGTAGAAATTTAATAAAAAGCTGTTTGTTTTACAGCAAAACTAGATTAGACACTATGTCGTGTCCACCACAGGTAATTGAATCCCGGATTTAGTTTTCTCAGTCCGTAACCTTAGCGCCCTCCTACAGGGGTATTCGACATAAACAAAAAAACATTAGCATTGTCTGTTGATAGTGTTAATTTTTTGCGTTAACAAAGCTCAGTAACGTTGTCGCATGCTAATGTAAAGTTTGTACATAAACACAGATCAGTAACGTTGTCTTATCTCAGTGAGAATGTTTGTACATAAACACAGATCATAACGTTGTCTTATGTCAGTGAGATGTTTGTGCATAAACACAGATCAGTAACGTTGTCTTATGTCAGTGAGAATGTTTGTACATAAACACAGATCAGTAACGTTGTCTTATGTCAGTGAGAATGTTTGTACATAAACACAGATCATAACGTTGTCTTATGTCAGTGAGATGTTTGTGCATTAACACAGATCAGTAACGTTGTCTTATGTCAGTGAGAATGTTTGTACATAAACACAGATCAGTAACGTTGTCTTATGTCAGTGAGAATGTTTGTACATAAACACAGATCATAACGTTGTCTTATGTCAGCGAGATGTTTGTGCATGAACAAAAATTATTAAAATGCCATGAAAGTAATTCGGTAAGGTTGTGAGTAAAACAGATATTCATATCCACTATTAACCAAAAACGTCTGGATAAAGTTATTTTTATGGTGTACTAATAGGCTGGTGTCAGATTTGACTAAAAACATTTCAATATAAGTCGAAGGATAAATGTTTACGTTGATTACAATTTTTCTCATTATAAATTCTTGAAAGAAATATGGATACATACATGCAACCAGCGTAAACACTCGTTGAAAGTAACGTTAATTAGACGAAACAAAAACTGTTCCGTTTAAAAATGACGATACACAAAATAAATCAAAATTATCCTTCCAGGCCTTCTTGGCACAGCGGTATGTATGCTGGAAACGGCTGGTATGGATATTAACACTTTTACTAATAAAACAGAGACAACGTTTCGACTTCCCTTCGTTAACCTGAAGATGACCTAAGAAGGTCGAAATGTTGTTCTCTGATTTATTAGTAAAAATGTTAATAACCATACAAGCTGATCTGAGATACATTTGTATTTCAAGTGGGTTTCTCGTCATCAGGTTAAGATATCCTTAGTGGGCAGAGAACAGACAGATCTGTGTGTTGTTTGATATTTAATAACAAACAATACCACAACCCTTTTCTAGGAACATGCCTCACGTTCCTATGGAATCCGCTATATATAAATTTGTTTATTTTTAATTTCGCTCAAAACTACATTAGAGCTCTCAGCGCTAGCCGTCCCTAGTTTAGCAGTGTAGACTAAGATTAGAGGAAAGGCAGCTAGTCATCACCACCCACTCTTGTGCTACTATTTACCAATGAATAGCGGCATTGACCATAACATTATAACGTCCACACGGCTGAAATAGCGAGCATGTTTGGTGCGATGGGCATTCGAACCTGCGACCTTCAGATTATAAGTTGAGCACCCCCAACTCTCTGGCCATACTAAGCCG
Source organism: Tachypleus tridentatus (assembly GCF_004210375.1). Lineage (NCBI taxonomy): Eukaryota > Metazoa > Arthropoda > Merostomata > Xiphosura > Limulidae > Tachypleus > Tachypleus tridentatus. The sequence continues at coordinate 150,758,960 of NC_134832.1, read as the reverse complement.
TTACAACTTGGTAAAACAGTTAACTCACTACATCGCATGTTACAACCAGGTAAGATAGTTAACTAATTACATTGTAACTGAATGTTAGAACTAGATAAAATTGTAAACTATTTATATCGCAGGTAATGATAAACTCGGTAAAATAGTTAACTAATTACATTGCAATTGAATGAGACAACTCAATGAAGTTACTGAACAAATACATAGTTGTTAAACTTTACAACTCGTTAAAATAGCTAAATAATTACATTGTAGTTCATTTTTTTATGTAATTCATTCTACGGCTTGCTAAAGAATTACACATACAAAGTTAAAGTTCCACACGTGGGACCAGTGTCTGTTTCCTGCATATACGGGATCGTAAATATTTACGTGTAAGGTTAGTTTGCTGTCGTTACTAATGGTATTGGTATTACCTGTCAGATTACTTTTGATTAGTATTATTACACTTGTTATGAACTTAGCTGTTGCTGTAGGTGATGCATTTTACGAGGTATGAAAACATAAGCCCCACTGGGGGCGAATTACTACGTAAACGATTAGAAGAGATAACTTTTTCTCTCATTTGTTACTTCCTAGACACGTTTCTCGAATGCACAGAGATAATGAACGTTCATCTTGAAGAGACGAGAATAGAAGGTATATTTTATACGTTCCGATAATAATGCTTGAAGCTTTATAACAAACGCACTTGTTCCATTTATCCATAAAATATGTTTTTTAACGCACTTTACGTGTTGCAAATGAACACATCTTCAACAACGACACTGGGAGGTCCTTCAAAATGTTTCACGTATTTAAGTCCACATTTTGATTCAAACTTTAGACGTATTTGCAGAATCTCACTTGAAGAGGAATATAAAGTACTTTATCAATATCCTTGAGAGAGGATATGCAATATACCCTCACCCACGTGCTTTCACTCGCCTATTCATTATTTTTTTCTCGCGCCTTTTGTAAGAAAATGCTTTAGATTTCCCGGAATAAGAAAGTTAAATGATAGAGTGAAATACTATAAACAAGACAACAATTTTTAGTTACATCTGACACCAATCCTGTATCCTTATTGGTTCGTCGCTACAAGCTCCTTTCTAAATATTGTAAAGAATCTAATTCTAAATACCACGTATTAAAAGCGAAATGTTCATGAAAAAATGTTCTTAACTAGAGCAATAGTTATAAGGATTTCGTTCCATACTTATCTTAAAGGATTTGACATGACCGGGTGGTTAGGGTGCTCGACCCGCAATATGAGAGACCCTGGTTTGAATCCCCGTCTCACCAAACATTTTCGCCCTTTCAGCCGTAGGAGCGTTATAATGTAACAGTTGATCCCACTATTCGTTGGTAAAATAGTAGCTCAAGTGTTGGCTGTTAGTGGCTAAATTAGGAAATGGCTAACGCAGATAACCCTTTTATAGCTTTGTGTGAAATTCGAAACAAATCATTTATCTTAAGAAGCGTTACATTTAATTCTAGATTACTGACGGAGTTAGAGCCCCATCAGACTACATATTTTGAAGATTAATGGTAAGTCCTGTTCGTTTTTGTTTTGTTTTGATTTGTTGTCACAATGTCCTTAATAATATAGAAGACACCCAAAATGTGTATATAAATTTCATAACATCGCAATTAACCCAACGACAGGTACTTCGAAATTCCTTTGTTACTTTGCATATAAAACCAATTAATTTAACTGACTCTCATCACTGTGTCAAACCCGCCAGCAATAAACGTTAAGAAAAGTATACAGTAATTTCAAAACCAATACTCTCACTTCTTTTGTTTCTCAAGTCTTGTTCTTTGTTCAGTTAACATATGACAATTTATATGAGAACCTAAAACTATAAACCGAAATTAGTTCGTTATACAAACAAGAGTTAATACTTTGAACCTGTAAGACTACTGAACGAAAATAAAATAAAGGGTGATATTGGTTCGTACTTTGACAATTATAAGGATTAGATATCACATAATATAAACAAAGTTTGTTAGAAACGTTTTCGAAATCTAAGGTTCTGCTTTGTCTTTCATTTTTCTTGCATCTTTTTTTGTAAAATAAAGTTTTAATATATTTTTGTATCCAAAACATGCATTACATGGCCAAACGTATGTGGACACCCGTTCTAATTAGTGGGTTCGGCTGTTTCAGCACAACCATTCCTAACAGGTGCATAAACTCAAGCATACAGCCATAAAATCTCCATAGACAAACATTGGTAGTAGAATGGGTCGTACTGAAGAGCTCAGTGACCTTCAACGTGGCATTGTTATAGGACACAACCTTTTCAATAAGTCAATTTGACAAATTTCTGCCCTGCCTGAGCTTCCCCATTCAACTGTAAGTGTACTGTTATTGTGAAGTGGAAACGTCTAGGTGCAACAACAGCTCAACCATGAAGCGGTAGGCCACACAAGGTCACAGAACGGGATCGCCGAGTGCTGAAGTGCGTAGCGCGTAAACATCGTTTGTTCACAGTTGCAACACTCACTACCAAGTTTCAAACTGTCTCTGGAGGAAACATCAGCACAAGAACTGTTCGTCGGGAGCTTCATGAAATAGGCTTTCATGGCAGCTGCACACAAGTCCAAGATCACCATGTGCAATACCAAGCGTCGGCTGGAGTGGTGTGAAGCACAATGCCATTGGACTCTGGAGCAAATCGAAAGGAATTGACCTCCTGAGTCCAGAACTTTAATTAGATTTCAAATCGTTCAAGAGATGACGGAACTATGAGCTAAAAAAAAAAAAACTCAGGTCCGTTGCATAAGCCGAAGTACCTTGTCAGAAAAATACGCACACATACGCAAGTGGACAGATAAAATTACATCAATAAATGAGATACAAAGTTGGGATTGTTCTTCGTTGTGGCATGCTTGTTTTGTTTCGCACAAAGGTACTCGACAGCTATCTGCGTTGGCTATCCCTAATTTAGCACTGATAGATTAAAGAGAAGTCAGCTATTCTCCACCACCCACCGCCAACTCTTGAGCTACTCTTCACCAAATATCAACGTTGTACCTCAGAACTGCTGGTATGGATATTAACACTTTTACTAATATTACTACTATTTTCCAGTTCTACGCATGTACTGTTATTCGTCACTCATCAACAATTATTAGTATCATATTTCGACTTCCATCAGCTTACTTGATTACCGATTTCAGAAATATTCCATAAAACGGCTTCTCCTGTGGTCCACATCTCTGAGACACTACCTCTAGTGAATATTCTAAATATTTTATAGTTCTAATATTATCTTCCAGTGTGTGTTAGATCCACTTGTCTTCCTGATAACACGTTGTTTTACCTGATCGTTATATCTTGTGTGTGTTAGATCCACTTGTCTTCCTGATAACACGTTGTTTTACCTGATCGTTATATCTTATATATAACTTAAATTAGTAACTAAATGAAGCCCAGTATGGCCAGATGGGTTAAGGCGTTCGACTCTCTATCTGAGGGTGGCGGGTTCGAAGCCCCGTCGCACTAAACATGCTCGCCTTTTCAGCCGTGGGTGCGTTATAATGTGACGGTGAATCCCACTATTCATTGATAAAAGAGTAGCCAAGAGTTGGCTGTGGGTGGTGATAACTAAATGTCTTCTCTCTAGTCTTACACTGCTAAATTAGGAACGGCTAGCGCAAATAGCCCTCGTGTAGCTTTGAGCGAAATTCAAACTAAACAAACAAACAGACGGTAACTAAATACGTCATGAAATATTATTAAAACGTCCACTGTTAAACGTTACACACTTTATACTGCTCACAAGACTTCCAGTGCTTTTAAACCTATTCTCAATCTGAACAACCGGTTTGTTCGAATAGTAATCTGAGGGTCGCAGGTTCGAATCCCCGTCACACCAAACATGTTCGTTCTTTCAGCTGTGGGGCGTCATAATGTGACGGTCCATCCCACTATTTGTTGGTAAAATAGTAACTCAAATGTTGGCGGTTGGTGGCGATGACTAGCTACCTTTCCTCAAGTGTTACACTACTGAATTAGCGCAGATAGCCCTCGTGTAGCTTTGTGCGAAATTCAAACAGCAAACAAACAGACTGAGCAGATATCTTTATCACATAAAAAACAACCCCTACCTTATTCATGCTGGAAACATAGGTTACTGTGTCTCTACAGTATTACATTTTATTACTTATATCTGCATTTCAAACGATATTTCGCGTTACATCAGCTACAGTGATCCACTGAAGTCTGACTGTATATCATTCTGTAAGCATAGTCTTAATAAAGCCGACAATAATTTTCTAAGTACATGAAATTAAACACTCCACAAAAGATATCGAATAATTTAAGAAAATATGGGCTATTGTGTTTCATATTTTCACTATAACAACGAAAGCAAGAAAAATATACACTTAACTCCTCGCAAATCAGAATACTGAAACCAAAACCTAAATACAATGTTAACTCATTTCCTGTTTAATTCTACACAGTAATACATAAGGATAGTTGCTTGGTGTTTGCAATGTGAGAAGAAAACGAGTTAAAAAGCAAAACAACACACGTGGACTTAGTAGGCTATAATTCAAAGATAGCAAGTAAACAGTATGAAACCTTAATGGTATCTTTGAAGATATACTCACATGGAAGAAACAGAAAAGACTATTAAATATGTATCAGCTACTTATTTAGGTACACACAGTATCGATCTATCTGCAAGAGAAAACCGTGTAATAAACTGGAATAGCATTAAGTTAATAGGGTATCAACCATACGTAGAGAAAATAAAGATAAATAATTATTATGTTACCGCCCAACTGATAATACTCTCAGTCAACTTGGTGAAAAAATCAGCAAAACTTTGATTTGTATTTAACGTTTATCTGTATTGAAAACTAAACTTTTAAGCCTATTTTACTAAACCTATTTGATGCTTTTCTTAACTATTAACAATTCTTAACTATTCACCCTAAAGGATTGACCATCTTTACATTATTATCTGCAGGTAGGGGTAGAGAGATTGGTGGATATTTTGTGCGTCTCATGAATTCGAGCTCGGCAGGCAAGCACCGAAATCACCAGTTTCGCGGCAAGGCCTAAATCCTGGAAAACTCTTTCGAATAAGTTCAACTTGTTGATTCAAATTCTAAATATGGAAAATCCCGGTAGAGAATATAACTCATCAGTGAAGACACCTGCAGAGTAGATAAGTCGTCAGTGAAGACACCTACAGAGTAGATAAAGCACCAGAGAAAGTAGTTTGACGTCTGGAACTCAGTTTTTAGTACATTTTCAGCAATATAAAATGTAAGTTGTTTTTTAAGTTAGAGTAAATTATCGTTGAATCTTCTTCGTTTATTTGTTTATAAACACAAAAAGCTCTCTGTGCTATGCCCACGACGAGTATCGAAACCTGACTTTAATGTTAAAAGCCGACAGATTTATCACTGAACGACTTTCGTCGAGTCAATTGGTAAGTTTTTCCTTATGTTTGTGAAACTGGATTTTATAAGAACATCATTGGTGAATTTCTGATTTGATATATAAATGTTAAGTAATTAGTCTGTTTGCCGTCTCATATTAATTTGAAGTAACAATAAACTTTAAGTTAAGCTTATATATTATGTAATTATCAAGTTGATTAGAGTGTGAATCACTATTTTTAACAAATAAACCACTCAACAATATAAAATCTTTAACTATTACAAGTGAGGAAACTTGAAAGTGAGTCGAAAATTCGCAATAAATACTGGTTCATGTTTCTTGTAAATACTGGTTCATGTTCCTAATCAATACTGGTTCATGTTCTTAGTAAATACTGGTTCATGTTTCTTGTAAATACTAGTTCATGTTCCTAATAAATACTGGTTTCATGTTCTTAGTACATACTGGTTCATGTTCTCGGTACATACTGGTTCATGTTCTTAGTACATACTGGTTCATGTTCTCTGTACATATTGGTTCATGTTCTTAGTACATAGTGGTATATGTTCTTTAGGTATATAATACCTCAATGTATTATAAAAGGTAAGCTTTTTTTTAGATTTATGTCAAATTTGTATAAAAATATACATCTTCGTTCATGGTGCTAATACAAAATGTCGCATATTCTCAGAAAACGTTTTCTCCTGCTTGTTAACATTTCTCCAGGATGTATTCTTAATATCTACTCAACCACCTCCCAGTGTGTTAACATTTCTCCAGGATGTATTCTTAATATCTACTCAACCCCCTCCCAGTGGCTCAGCAGTATGTCTGCGGACTTACTACTCTAAAAGCCGGGTTTCGATACCCGTGGCGGGCAGAGCACAGATAGCCCGTTGAGTAGTTTTATGATTAATTCAAAACAACAACATCTACTCTTTCAGTGGGTATTTTTGGTAAATACTAATATGCAGATAGCTCTCGTGTAGCTTTGCGCGAAATTCAAAAACAAACAAATTTTTCATCGTATTACTGGAACAATGTTCTCTTTATGTTTAAACTTAAATGTATTATAAGAGGTAAGCTTTTTTTTAGATTTATATCAAAATTAAAAAAAAAATATACACAATAATTTAAGCATCTATGAGGCCTGTTAAACATGATACATTTTAAAGATGTTTAACCGTATTTAACACGATATCCTATTGTCTTATTTATATAGAAGACAGTTGTCTTTCGGTTGCGCTCATTTCTGTCGCCTAGCAAAAAATTGAAACCCGAAGTTGTTGCCTTAACTACGTACATAAACATTTCGAACGTTCACGAGTGTTAGCTTGGAACCTTAACTACGTACATAAACATTTCGAACGTTCACGAGGGTTAGCTTGGAAACCATTTTTAAAGTTATTTTATATTTTATCTCGTGCATATTATCTAGAACTAAGAATATCGAAATTCGTTACAAGTTTTAAACGCTATTTTTTTATAATTCATATATTTTTATTATGCAACTTTCTTCAGTGTTATTATACTTGTTCAACAGAACAGCTCTTTTGTTCTATCTCCCACACGTACTGTCATTAATCTTAGGTAATGATTAGTAACTGAAATTACTTTTTAAATTAAACCTTCAGATAAAATTGTTCTCACGAACCTCACTCGATCAGGGCTATTTACTTTCTTTCGGGACTTAAACCATAATTTTTAGGTTATTTGTTTGTAGTTAATCCCTAAACTATACACGGGATTCTCTGTGCTCTGCCCACCACACCTTGTCAGTCTACATTCACACAGTTGTGTCACTGAAGATGGTTGGGACGGCCTTAAGATTATATGAAGTAAATAGGAAAATCCGTTCCGGAAAATTGGAATATCAGTGGATTTGTGATATAACTTTGATAGTGAAATACTTGTAATAGGAAGTTGAATAATAGTTTGGTCTCATTGCCATAAATGTATATAAAATGTATAAGTTCTAACTAAACGCACTGATTAAAATCAAATATACACAAAAGCCAACTGTCGTTTTGTGTATGTGTAAAATGCTTATGTTATTAATTTAAAGTGTGTTAGTTTTATTGATTTTTGTAAAGTTTAAAAATGTTTTTATTTCCTCTATGTTTTATTGTTTTTCTTTTATGATTGTCTGTTTGTTATTAAGCCCAAAACCCCACAAAGTGCTATCGGTGATCTGCCCGCCACGAGTATCGATAGCCGGTATGGAGACATACCACTGTACCACCGAAGGGGTTTTCTTTAATGATGAGAACATACCACTGTACCACCGAGGGGGTTTTCTTTAATGATGAGAACATACCACTGTTCCACCGAGGTTTTTTTTTAATGATGAGAACATACCACTGTACCACCGAGGGGGTTTTCTTTAATGATAAGAACATACCACTGTACCACCGATGGGGTTTTCTTTAATGGTGATAACATACCACTGTACCACCGAGGGGGTTTTCTTTAATGATGAGAACATACCACTGTACCACCGAGGTGGTTTTCTTTAATGATGAGAACATACCACTATACCACCGAGGGGGTTTTCTTTAATGATAAGAACATACCACTGTACCACAGAGGGGGTTTTCTTTAATGATGAGAACATACTACTGTACCACCGAGGGGGTTTTCTTTAATGGTGATAACATACTACTGTATTACTGAGGGGGTTTTCTTTAATGGTGATAACATACCACTGTACCACCGAGGGGGTTTTCTTTAATGGTGATAACATACCACTGTATTACTGAGGGGTTTTCTTTAATGGTGATAACATACCACTGTACCACCGAGGGGTTTTTTTTTAATGATGAGAACATACCACTGTACCACCGAGGTGGTTTTCTTTAATGATGAGAACATACCACTGTACCACCGAGGGGGTTTTCTTTAATGATGAGAACATACCACTGTACCACCGAGGGGGTTTTCTTTTATGATGAGAACATACCACTGTACCACCGAGGGGGTTTTCTTTAATGATAAGAACATACCACTGTACCACCGAGGTGGTTTTCTTTAATGATGAGAACATACCACTGTACCACCGAGGGGTTTTCTTTAATGGTGATAACATACCACTGTACCACCGAGGGGGTTTTCTTTAATGATGAGAACATACCACTGTACCACCGAGGTGGTTTTCTTTAATGGTGATAACATACCACTGTATTACTGAGGGGGTTTTCTTTAATGGTGATAACATACCACTGTACCACCGAGGGGGTTTTCTTTAATGATGAGAACATACCACTGTACCACCGAGGTGGTTTTCTTTAATGATGAGAACATACCACTGTACCACCGAGGGGGTTTTCTTTAATGATGAGAACATACCACTGTACCACCGAGGGGGTTTTCTTTAATGATGAGAACATACCACTGTACCACCGAGGAGGTTTTCTTTTATGATGAGAAGAATACTTTGATGAACACATCCCACTGAGGAATGGTGATTTGTTTGTGTACAAAACTCCAACCCGTCATTTGTTATACGTCAGGTGAAGCTTGTTGTATATAATATCTAACAACAAAGTTTATAGTTTCAATATTACTATCAATACATTAAACTACTGTCAGATGTCATTAACATACTTATTTCAATAATGTTGTATTTTCTTTTAAGTACAGAAACTTCTGTTGAAAATGTGAAAACAAAGTCGTGATGATTGTATTTCACAAAACTTTCTTAGATTAACAGGAACTAAGTAGGGCTTTTGGCACACATAAGTTAAGTTTTTCTCACTGTTGTTGTTGTTGTTTTTTTAATATCGCGCAAAGCTACACGAGGGTTATCTGCGCTAGTCATCCCTAAGGCAGCTCTGTAAAACTACAGGAAGGCAGCTAGTCATCACCACCATCAATTCTTGGGCTACTCCAATGAATATGAAGATTGACCGCAACGTTATAATGCCCCTACGGCTGAGCGTGCGAGCATGTTTGGTGTGACAAGGATTCGAATCCAAGACCCTCAGGTTGGGAGTCGAGCGCCCTAACCACCTGGCCATGCCAGGCCGTGTTGCTCACTGACCTTTACTTTGCTAGGCGATAGGCTTATGGATTTGGTTGTTTTGGATTTAACACTATTTCAACTTATCCACGAGTCGAGGGGGACAAGTATTTGGTGTTCCTACTTATCACTGTTGATTATAACAGTGGCGTTATCCACGCAAGCATTCAGTGGAGGCACGTGGATAACATTCTTCAGGTCGCTACTGTCTGCTGATCCACAAACTGCTGTCGGCACTGGTCATTTATAAGATCAGTCTTTGTGCGGTGAAAAGAATGGAATATGTGACGGCTAGAATAACCTAAGGTTGCTCTATGTTGTAGAGAAGCAAAACCGAGACCTCTTTTAAAAACTAATAATGGAATATTACAATATTGTAAAGATCAGATTTCTAATGATGCTCTGAGATTGAGTGAACTCCTGTATCAGAGGGAGACCAGTATTCAGCTGAAAAGAGGAAGGAAATAGATGGTGAATAAGCTAGCCAACCAAGCAGTAGAAACTATGAAACTGAAATGTGTGATAAGTACTACTGAGAAAGGCCGCCAGGTCATAGAATTCGGGGCACATAAACAAGTTTGATTGTCCAAAGCATCAGCTAAAGATAGGCGAAATATGATGGTGAATGAGATGAGGAAATATGAGAATGCATAGCGAATCCAAACAGCAGCTCAGCAAAATAAGGTCAGTGAACGACTCAGGAAGGTCTTTATTATGGAATCAAGACACGAGACAACATGTCTTACGGACAAAAAACACAACCAACAGGACACTAAGTATGTAAATATACGCTTAATATATTAAAAGTTAGCAGTATGTAAACCGTAACGAGTACAAATGGTTACGAGGTTGGTCTAATGGATTTCAGTATTGAGGAGTGATAACTTAGTGATTTTTCATGTACTGTAGCTCGGACTATGACAGTTCAGACTGTGACATATTTTTGTTGGATGTGCTCTATTGAACTCTTACTTCGGATACCAAATTTCAAGGTGTGTGTGTGTGTGTGTTTTCTTATAGCAAAGCCACGTCGGGCTATCTGCTGAGCCCACCGAGGGGAATCGAACCCCTGATTTTGCGTTGTAAATCTGAAGACATACCGCTGCACTAGTGGGGGGCCAAATTTCAAGGAAATCTGGTAAGAATTATCTCAGAGAAGGCACAAGACCTTGAGCAGTCCTCATACACTTTGCAACAACAAATATTCTCGATGAGGCAATCACTTGAAATGATGCATTAGATACAGGAGACAGGTGACAATACTCAGAATGGATTGCCAAAACCGGTCTTAGATCTGTAGTTGTCTCTTCTGAGAGCACCAGAACAATAGTGAAAACGGAGTCGAAAGAGTCCTACGAGACAGCTATGGACGAAAATCATAAATAATAGTTAATCAAATACGACGAGCCCGTGAAAACAATCCATGAACAAGTGTTATATTACAGGGCTGTAAAAAGAGATGCAAGAACCATGATACACCTTACTAAACCATCTCATGAAGGTTCAAGTACCTGAAAAACACTTGCAGGAATCATTCAGCCAAAGATGAAAACAAACCAAGGCTCAAAGCTTAATACAGTAAAACATTTAGCTAAGAATGCGAGGTTGATAACCGGGTGTGACACAGCCCATAGAACGTTCGGAATGTTAAGGACAGAAACTCTTAATTAAGTGAGGGGGGCTCTCTTTCTCTGAAGATTCCTCACTAATACTCCCAGATTAAGTTTCTTATTAAAACAGTGACTAATTTCAGTAATAAAGTTATCTTACATTAATATTTTTCAACAAATATTTTTACAGTTAGTTAACCTATAACTGAAATGATCGTGTACATTTTCCTTGTTCTCTTTCTATGACCAATTTTGTTGCCAAATATTTAATTATTTATTTTCTAAACATAATTTTCATAGATGCTAATAATCTAACTATTAGCTTAGTTTATCTTGGTCATAGTATTTTAGAAGTACTCTGATTTTAGATACCTTTTGAAATGGTACCGAATACTTATATTTCGCCTTTAATAATGAGATTTATCCTAAAAACAGATAGCGTTGCTTTATAGAAATTCGCGAAGAGAGAGAGGACATTGTTATAACAAGATTCGTGTAGAGATAGATGGCGTTGCTTTATTGAGATTCATTTACAGCAAGATGGTACTGATATAATGATGTTCGAGTAGATAGAGATGGTGTTTTTATAATAATATTCTCGTAGAGATCGATCCATGACAGATGGCGCTGCAATAACGAGATTCGTATTAAAATAGATTATAAGTGACGCTTCTTAACAAGCAGGCCTTAAACATTCGTATCATACCACATCTTCAGGCGAATTCAGAGCCTTACACATCGCCAGCAAAATTGTTTCAAGTTAAGGCAAAAATAGTATCCTCTGTGCTTTATCAGCACGAACAGTTGACTAACTCTGAAACAAATAACATCTATCATTGATATAGTTCAGCTTTTCTTCTTTAACGTAATAACGAATCTCTTCTGGCTTGTTGTTCCTGTTGGTGACTTTTATATCTAAAAAGGAACAGCTCAGAGTATTTTTGCTTTTCAGATGTAAATTCGACATTCCTGTGCTTTGATTTTAAGTGATGATGAAACACTTTAACATGGGTGTTTTTTCTGGATGCAATATGAAACACTTTAGCGTGAGTGTTCTTTCTGGATACAATACGAAACACTAACGTGGGTGTTTTTTTCTGGATGCAATATGAAACACTAACTAGTGGTTGTTCTTTCTGGATACAATGTGAAACACTAATTAGTGGGTGTTCTTTCTGGATACAATATGAAACACTAACGTGGGTGTTCTTTCTGGATACAATATGAAAAAATAATTAGTGAGTGTTCTTTCTCGATGCAATATGAAACACTAACGTGGGTGTTTTTTCTGGATGCAATATGAAACACTAATTAGTGGGTGATCTTTCTGGATACAATGTGAAACACTAATTAGTGGGTGTTCTTTCTGGATACAATATGAAACACTAACGTGTGGTGTTCTTTCTGGATACAATATGAAAAAATAATTAGTGAGTGTTCTTTCTCGATGCAATATGAAACACTAACGTGGGTGTTTTTTCTGGATGCAATATGAAACACTAATTAGTGGGTGATCTTTCTGGATACGATATGAAATACTAATTAGTGGGTGTTCTTTCTGGATACAATATGAAACACTAATTAGTGGGTGTTCTTTTTGGATACAATATGAAACACTAATTAGTGGGTGTTCTTTCTGGATACAATAAAAGTATTATCAATGTTTCTCCAGAGGTAAAATACTAGGTTCACAGTTCATGTTGACTTTGGAATAAGGTTTGGTTTGAATTTCGCACAAAGCTACACGAGGGCTATCTGTGCTAGCCGTTCCTAATTTAGCAGTGTAAGACTAGAGGGAAGGCAGCTAGTCGTCATCACCCACCGCCAACTCTTGGGCTACTCTTTTACCAACGAATAGTGAGATTGACCGTAACATTATAACGCCCCCACGGCTGAAGGGACGAGCATATTTGGTACGACGAGGATTCGAACCCATGAGCCCACTCCTCTAAAATCTGGCCATGATTGGCCCATCTAATTAAACTAAGAAAGAACGTGATAATAAATAATAATAATAAATACTTTGGTAAAACAAAAACAGTAAACAAATATATGTTAGTTTTCTAAAATTAAATACACATTAAACTAAACGTCACATGTTGAGAAAAAATACCAACCAACAAAAGCTCTATTTAATCGTTCATTAAAAATAATATTCTGATAAAACCGCGTCTGAAACGTTTAGTTAAAAAGACAACTGAGGGTACTAGTGCTTAACAATTAAATTACATATTTTAAATTTCGGGAGATGAATCAAACATTGTCATAAAATACACTTTCACGATTAGTCGCCGAATATTTGTATAAACCTAGTTACATTAGGCGAAAAAGACAAAGTCTATGTAGCTGGTAAATAAAATGAAAAAGAAGATGCAGTAGATGGCGCTTCTGTGTACAGGCATTTACAGGGACAAAGTCACATCGGACAAATCTCCTATGTCCACCTAGGGTAAACTGGCGTTTATAAGGCTTGAGATAAATTCTTGTGTACGTAGTGAAGTGTGAATGTTACTATCATCCTTTTCCAAGGCATAGAGTAAGCCACTGAATATACTCTTATCTGACTATGGCAGGAACAGGATGACTTAAGAAACTGATTTACTTACTTTGCGAAAACAGACCCAAGTTTCTCAAGGTTTTAATCACTTTGTTAACGAGCGAAGTGATTTTTAACACAGACATTACACGAAAATACGAGTTACTTTAACATAGCGCAGTCATTTTTCTGAAAAGAAAATATATATCAGAAATAAAATAAAACACTTTCGGAGAAACATATCTTTTGAAACTGTTGATAGAAGTAGAAAATATAATTTGAAGTAGTTATTTCTTCTCATTGACCTTCAGTTAACATGTTAAAACTTTCACGAATGACATTTAAAAAAAAGATTTTCACCACAACCTATAGGAAGAAAAATTTCTCAGCTAACGTTAGAAAAGCCCTCCGTTAGTACAGAGGTACGTCTACGGATTTACAACGCTAAAATCAGTGGTTCGATTCCAGTCGGTGGGCTCAGCAGATAGCCCGATGTGACTTTGCTATAAAAAAAAACACACACAAGCATCAGAAAGGTTTTCTCAACTGACTTAATAGAGAAATTTTTCTCTACTGACTATAGAGAGAAGGTTTTCTCAACTGACTTTAGAGAGAATGTTTTCACACCTGATTTAAAGAAAAGGCTTTTACAACTAACATTAGAGGACAGACAACTATAGAGAGGTTTTCTCAACCATCTTTATTGAGAAAGTTTTGTTAACTAACCTTAGAGATCAGTTTTCAAACAATAAAACTTTTAAACCGATGTTCAAAGACAAGAATTTAGTCAGGGAGGTTAACTTTAAACACAAGACGTCAAACGAAAAGCTTTAGTCAGGGAAATTAACTTTAAATATGGGATTTCAGACACAAAGCTTTATTCAGAAAGGTTAACTTTAAACACAAGACGTCAGACAAAAAGCTTTAGCCAGGGAGGTTAACTTTAAACACAAGACGTCAGACAAGAAGCTTTAGTCAGGGAAATTAACTTTAAACACAAGACGTCAGACAAGAAGCTTTAGTCAGGAAGGTTAACTTTAAACACAGAACTTTAAACAAAAGGGTTTAATCAGAGAAGCCAAGTTTAAACAGAAGACTTCAGACAAAATGCTTTAGTCAGGAAGACAAACTTTAAACAGAGAACGTCAAAAACGGCTTTAACCAGAAAGGATAATGCTAAACACAGGACGTCAGACAAAAGACTTCATCAGAGAGGTTAACATTAAACACAGGATTTCAGACAAAAGGCTTTAGTCATGGAAGCTAACTTTCAACACAGGACTATTCAGATAAAAGGTTTTTGTCAGAAATGATAATTTTAAACATACAACATCATTGTTATATGTGATGGTGCACAAAATATTTTTTTAACTCTTCATATGAAACTAATGACAAAATGTCAAAGTACAGTTTCTTAGTGTTACACTTTTCGAGTGCTTATGTCTTCTTTACAAAAGTGATTATTGCTACACATTCCTCAGATTCTTTCACATACCCTAACTGAATAATTCAAATAATAAATGTACCATTTTTCTTCTATTTACTTACAAAACAACTTAGTGAAAACAACGGAAGTATTTGACTTCTCCTGAAAAAAAGAGAAAAAAGGGCCATCTGTTGAAAACACTGGGATTTTAATTATTTTTAATATGACACACAAAGCAGTTGTCTGCTGATTTTCAATTGATATGAACATCGTGTGTTGTTGTTCAGATCGTACGGCTATATAATTTACTCATAACTGCTGGACTTTCCTTAGAATGACGCAAAACATTCATTGAAGACACGCTGTAATAAAAAAACAATATACTTAATAATAACGACACAATGATTAAAACATAGTGCAAAAAAAAAGCAATATACTTAATGATAACAACACGTTGTTGAAGATACTTTAATACAGGCAAAAATGTAATTAATGATAACAACACACTTTAATAATGGCAACAATGTTATTAATGATGACAATACACTTTAGTAAAGGCAACAATGTAATTAATGATAACGACACAGTAATGAAGACACACTGTAATAAAACCAACAATATACTTAATGATAATAACACGTTGATGAAAATACTTTAATAAAGGCAACAATATAATTAATGATTACAACACACTGATTCAGACACGGTGTAATAAAAACAACAATATACTTAAAGACAACAACACACTGGTTAAGACACGGAGTAATATAGAGAACAAAACTCTTAATGATAACAATACTGATTAAGACACTGTGTAATAAAAAGAACAAAATACTTAATGATAACAACACACTGATTAACACACGATGCTATAAAGACAACAGTATATTTAATGATAAAACACATTGATTAAAACACGATGAAATAAAAACAAGAGAACACTTAATGATAACAAGACACTAATTAAGACACGGTGTAATAAAAACAACAACATAACTGATGATAACAACACACCGATTAAGACACCGTGTAATAAAAACAACAATATACTTAATGATAACAACACATTGATGAAGATACTTCAATAAATGGCAAAAATATACTTGTAAATGATAACAACACATTGATGAAGATACTTCAATAAAGGCAACAATATAATTAATGATAACAACACACTGATTAACACACGATGCTATAAAAACAACAGTATATTTAATGATAACAACACACTAATTAAGACACGGTGTAATAAAAACAACAATATACTTAATGATAACAACACATTGATTAAGACACACTGTAATAAAACCAATAATATACTTTATGATAACAACACATTGATGAAGATACTTCAATAAATGGCAAAAATATACTTGTAAATGATAACAACACATTGATGAAGATACTTCAATAAAGGCAACAATATAATTAATGATAACAACACACTGATTAACACACGATGCTATAAAAACAACAGTATATTTAATGATAACAACACACTAATTAAGACACGGTGTAAAAAAAACAACAATATACTAAATGATAACAACACATTGATTAAGACACACTGTAATAAAACCAACAATATACTTAATGATAACAACATATTGATCAAGATACTTTAATAAAGGAAACAATGTAATTAATGATAACAACACACCTTAATAAAGGCAACAATGTTATTAAGTGATAAAAACACACTTTAATAAAGGCCAACAATGTAATTAATGATAACGACACAGTGATGAAGATACTTTTAAAAAGGCAAAAATTATAATAAAACCAACAATATATTTAATGATCAACAACACACTAAATAAGACACGGTGTAATAAAAAAGAACAATATACTTAATGATAACAACACTCTGATTAAGAAAACACGGTGTAATATAAAGAACAATGTCCTGAATGATAACAACACACTGATTGAGACAATACAAGGTGTAATAAAAAAACAATATACTTAATGATAAAAACACACTGATTAACACACGGTGTTATAAAACAACAGTGTGCATAATGATAACAACACACTGTTTAAAACACGGAGTAGTAAAAAGAACAATATACTTAATGATAACTACTCTCTGATTAAGACACGGTGTAATAAAATCAACAATTTACTTAATAAAACAAAACAACTCACTGATAATGATAACACAACTGTGTAATAAAATCAACAACATAACTGATAATAATAACACACTGATTAAGACACGGTGTAATAAAAATAACAATATATTTAATGATAACAACACACTAAATAAGAAACGGTGTAATAAAAACAACAATATATTTAATGGTAACAACATGTTGATGAAGATACTTTAATAAAGGCAACAATATAATTAATGATAACAACACAGTGATTAAGACACGGTGTAATAAAAACAAAAAAATACTTAATGATAACAACACACTGATTAAGACACGGAGTAATAAAAACAACCGTATATTTAATGATAACAACACGTTGATTAAAGAGACTTTAATAAAGGCAACAATGTTATTAATGATAATAACACACTTTAATAAAGGCAACAATGTAATTAATGATAACGACACATTGATAAAAACACACTGTAATAAATCCAACAATATAATTAATGATACCAACACATTGATGAAGATACTTATTAAAAACAACAATGTTATTAATGATAACAACACGTTGATGAAGATACTTTAATAAAGGCAACAATGTAATTAATGACAACGACAGAGTAATGAAGATACTTTAATAAAACCAACAATATACTTAATGATAACAACACACTGATTAAAACACGGTGTAATAAAAACAACAATATACTTAATGATAACAACACACTGATTAAGACACTGTGTAATAAAAACAACAATATACTTTATGATAATAACACTCTGATTAAAACACATTGTAATAAAAGAATAATATACTTAATCATAACAACAAACTGATTAAGACATGGTGTAATAAAACAACAATATACTTTATGATAATAACACACTGGTTAAGACACGGTATAATATAAAGAACAATATACTTAATGATAACAACACATTGATGAATATAATTTAATAAAAGCAAAAATGTTATTAATAATGACAACACACTATAATAAAGGCAACAATATACTTTATGATAACAACACATTGATGAAGATACTTTAATAAAAAAAATAATGTTTTTAATGATAACAACACGTTGTTGAAGATACTTTAATAAAGGACACAATATAATTAATGATTACAACACACTGATTAAGACACACTATAATAAAACCAACAATATACTTAATGATAACAACACATTGATGAAGATACTTTAAAAAAAGCAACAATATTATTAATTATAACAACACACTTTAATAAAGACAACAATGTAATTAATGATAACAAAACGTTGATGAAGTTACTTTAATAAAGGCAACAATATAATTAATGATAACACACACACTGGTTAAGACACGGAGTAATATAGAGAACAATCCTCTTAATGATAACAACACTGATTAAGACACGGTGTAATAAAAACAACAACAATATACTTAATGATAACTACACACCGATTAAAACACGGTGTAGTAAAAACAACAATATACTTAATGATAAAAACACATTGGTTAAGACACACTGTAATAAAACCAACAATACACTTAATGATTACAACACTTTGATGAAGATACTTCAATAAAGGCAACAATGTAATAATGATAACAATACACTTTAATAAAGACAAATGTGTTATTAATGATAACAACACACTTTAATAAAGGCAACAATGTAATTAATGATAACGACACAGTAATGAAGACACACTGTAATAAAACCAACAATATACTTAATGATAACAACACATTGATGAAGATACTTTAATAAAGGAAACAATGTAATTAATGATAACAACACACTTTAATAAAGGCAACAATGTAATTAATGATAACGACACAGTAATAAAGACACACTATAATAAAACCAACAATATATTTAATGATAACAACTCATTGATTAAAACACACTATAATAAAACCAACAATATAGTTAATGATAACAACACATTTTAATAAAGACAACAATGTAATTAACAACAACGACACAGTAATAAAGATACTTTAATAAAGGCAACAATATAATTAATGATAACAAAAACAGATTAAGACAAGGTGTAATAAAAAGAAGAATATACTTAATGATAACAACACAGTGGTTAACACAGAGTGTAAAAAAAAGAACAATAAACTTTATGATATTTACACACTGTTTAAGACGCGGTGTAATAAAAAGAAGAATATACTTAATGATAACAACACACTAATTAAACACAGTGTAATAGAAACAAGAGTATACTTAATGATAACAACACACTGATTAAGACACGGTGCAATAAAAAGAACAATATACTTAATGATAACAACACACTATTAAAACACGGTGTAATAAAAACAAGAGTATACTTAATGATAAAACACACTGATTAAGACACGGTGTAATGAAAAAACAATATACTTAATGATAACAACACTCTGATTAAGACACGGTGTAAATAAAAGAACACTATACCTAATGATACCAACACACTGATTAAGACACGGTGTATTAAGAAAAAAATATACTTAATGATAACAACACATTGATAAAGATACTTTAATAAAGGCAAAAATGTTAATAATAATGGTAATACACTTTAATGAAGGCAACAATATAATTAATGATAACGACACAGTAATGAAGACACACTGTAAAAAAAGAACAATATACTTTATGATAACAACACATTGATGAAGATACTTTAATAAAGGCAATAATGTTTTTAATGATAACAACACGTTGACGAAGATACTTTAATAAAGGCAACAATATAATTAATGATTACAACACACTGATTAAGACACGGTGTAATAAAAGCAAGAATATGCTTAATGATAACAACACATTGATTAAGACACACTGTAATAAAACCAACAATATACTTAATGATAACAACACATTGATGAAGATACTTCAATAAAGGCAACAATGTAATTAATTATAACAATACACTTTAATAAAGGCAACAATGTAATTAATGATAACGACACAGTAATGAAGACACACTGTTATAAAACCAACAATATACTTAATGATAACAACACACTTTGATAAAGACAACAATGTAATTAATGTTAACGACACAGTATTGAAGACACACTCTAATAAAACCAAAAATATACTTAATGATAACAACACTTTGATGAAGAATATTTAATAAAGACAACAATATAATTAATGATAACAACAAGTTTAATAAAGGCAATAATGTAGTCAATGATAACGACACAGTTATGAAGAAACACTGTAATAAAACCAACAATATACTTAATGATAACAACACATTGATGAAGATACTCTAATAAAGTCAAAAACGTTATTAATGATGACAACACACATAAATAAAGGCAACAATGTATTTAATGATAACGACACAGTAACGAAGACACACTATAATAAAACCAACAATATATTTAATGATAACAACACGTTGATAAAGATACTTTAATAAAGGCAACAATATAATTAATGATAACAACACACTGTTTAAGACACGGTTTAATATATAGAACAATACACTTAATGATAACAACCTACTGATTAAGACACTGTGTAATAAAAACAACAATATACTTAAGGAAAACTACACACTGATAACAAACGGTGAAGAATCTTTAATATAAAACAACAATATACTTTATAATAACAACACACTGATTAAAACACAACACGTTGGTAATAAAAATGATAACAAAGACACGGTTTAATATATAGCAAACAACCTACTGATTAAGACACGGTGTATACTTAAACGGTTCTATAAAAACAACAGTATACTTTATATCAAAACAGAATCATTAAGACACGGTGTAATAAAAACAACAACATAACTGATGATACCAACACACTGATTAAGACACGGTGTAATAAAAACAACAATATACTTAATGATAACAACACATTGATGAAGATACTTTAAAAAAGACAACAATGTAATTAATGACAAAGACACACTGATTAAGACACGGAGCAATAAAACCAACAATATATTTAATGATAACAACAAACTGATTAAGACAAGTTGTAATAAAAAGACGAATATACTTAATGATAACAACACACTGATTAAACACAGTGTAATAGAAACAAGAGTATACTTAATGATAACAACACACTGAATAAGACACGGTGTAATAAAAAGAACAATATACTTAATGATAACAACACACTATTAAAAGACGGTGTAATGAAAAATCAATATACTTAATGATAACAACACACTATTAAAACACGGTGTAATGAAAAAACAATATACTTAATGATAACAACACTCTGATTAAGACACGGTGTAATATAAAGAACAATATCCTGAATGATACCAACACACTGATTAAGACACGGTGTATTAAGAAAACAATATACTTAATGATAACCAAACATTGATGAAGATAAATTAATAAAGGCATCAATGTTATTAATGTTAAAAACACGTTGATGAAGATTCTTTAATTAAGGCAAAAATGTTATTAATAATGGCAATACATTTTTATAAAGGCAACAATATAAGTAATGATAACGACACAGTAATGAAGATACTTTAATAAAGGCAATAATGTTTTTAGTGATAAAAACACGTTGATTAGGTACTTTAATAAAGGCAAAAACGTTATTAATGATGACAACACACATAAATAAAGGCAACAATGTAAGTGATGATAACCACACACTGATTAAGGCACGGTGTAATAAAAACAACAATATACTTAATGATAACAACACACTGTTTAAGACATGGTGTAATATATAGAACAATACACTTAATGATAACAACCTAATGATTAAGACACGGTGTAATAAAAACAACAATATACTTAATGAAAACTACACACTGATAACAAACGGTGCTATAAAAACAACAGTATACTTTATAATAACAACACACTGATTAAGACACGGTGTAATTAAAACAACAATATACTTAATGATAACAACTCATTGATTAGGACACACTGTAATAAAACCAAAAATATAGTTAATGATAACACCACATTGATGAAGATACTTTAAAAAAGGCAACAATGTTATTAATGATAACAACACATTTTAATAAAGACAACAATGTATTTAATGATAACAACAAACTGATTAACACAAGGTGTAATAAAAGAAGAATATACTTAATGATAACAACACAGTGGTTAAACACAGTGTAATAGAAACAACAATATATTTAATAATAACAACACTGATTAAGACACGGTGTAATAAAAAACAACAATATACTTAATGAAAATAACACACTCTTAAAACACAGTGTGTAATAAAACAACAGTTCACTTAATGATAACAACAGACTGATTAAGAACACGGTGTAATAAAAACAACAACATAACTTATGATGAAACACACTGATTAAGACACGTTGTAATAAAAAGAACAATATACTTAATGATAACAACACTTTGATTAAGACACGGTGTAATAAAAGCAACAATATATTTAATGATAACAACAGATTGATTTAGACACGGTGTTATAAAAACAACAATTCAGTCTGTAATAACAACACACTGATTAAGACACGGTGAAATAAAACAACAATATACTTAATGATAACAACACAATGATTAAGACACGGTGTAATAAAAGAATAATATACTTAATGATAACAACACACTGTTAAGACACGTTGTAATAAAATGAACAATTTATTTAATGATAACAACAATTTGAATAAGACACGGTGTAATAAAAAGAACAAAATACTTAACCATAACAACAATCTAATTAAGACACTGTGTAATAAAAAACAACAATTTATTTAATGATAACAACACAATGATTAAGACACGGTGTAATAAAACGAAAAATTTACTCTATGATAACAACACACTGATTAAGACACGGTGTAATAAAAAAACAACAATATACTTAATGATAACAACACACTGATTAAGACATGGAGTAATAAAAACAACAATATACTTTATGATAACAACACATTGATGAAGAAAATTTAATAAAGGCATCAATGTTATTAATGATAAAAACACGTTGATGAAAATACTTTAATAAAGGCAAAAATGTTATTAATAATGGCAATACACTTTAATAAAGATAACAATATAATTAATGATAACGACACAGTAATGAAGACACACTGTAAACAACCAACAATATACTTTATGATAACAACACATTGATGAAGATACTTTAAAAAAGGCAATAATGTTTTTAATGATAACAACACGTTGATGAAGATACTTTAATAAAGGCAAAAATATAATTAATGATTACAACACACTGACTAAGACACGGTGTATTAAAAACAACAATATGCTTAATGATAACAACACACTGGTTAAGACACGGAGTAATATAAAGAACAATACTGTTAATGATAACAACACATTGATGACACGGTGTAATATAAACAACAACATAACTGATGATAACAACACACCGATTAAGACACGGTGTAATAAAAACAACAATGTACTTGATGATAACAACACATTGATGAAGATACTTCAATAAAGGCAACAATGTAATTAATGATAACAACACACTTTAATAAAGGCAATAATGTAGTTAATGATAACGACACAGTTATAAAGAAACACTGTAATAAAACTAACAATATACTTAATGATAACAGCACATTGATGAAGATACTTTAATAAAGGCAAAAATATAATTATTAATGATGACAACACACATAAATAAAGGCAACAATGTAATTGATGATAACCACACAGTAACGAAGACACACTATAATAAAACGAACAATATACTTAATGATAACAAAATGTTGATGAAGATACTTTAATAAAGGCAACAATATAATTAATAATAACAACACACTGATTAAGGCACGGTGTAATAAAAACAACAATATACTTAATGATAACAACACACTGTTTAAGACATGGTGTAATATATAGAACAATACACTTAATGATAACAACCTAATGATTAAGACACGGTGTAATAAAACAACAATATACTTAATGAAAACTACACACTGATAACAAACGGTGCTATAAAAACAACAGTATACTTTATAATAACAACACACTGATTAAAACACGGTGTAATAAAAACAACAATATACTTAATGATAACAACTCATTGATTAGGACACACTGTAATAAAACCAACAATATAGTTAATGATAACACCACATTGATGAAGATACTTTAAAAAAGGCAACAATGTTATTAATGATAACAACACATTTTAATAAAGACAACAATGTATTTAATGACAAAGACACACTGATTAAGAAACGATATAATAAAACCAACAATATATTTAATGATAACAACAAACTGATTAAGGCAAGGTGTAATAAAAAGAAGAATATACTTAATGATAACAACACAGTGTAATAGAAACAAGAGTATATTTAATAATAACAACACGCTGATTAAGACACGGTGTAATAAAAAGAACAATATACTTAATGAAAATAACACACTCTTAAAACACAGTGTAATAAAAACAAGAGTACACTTAATGATAACAACAGACTGATTAGAACACGGTGTAATAAAAACAACAACATAACTGATGATGAAACACACTGATTAAGACACGGTGTAATAAAAAAAACAATATACTTAATGATAACAACACTTTGATTAAGACACGGTGTAATAAAAGCAACAATATATTTAATGATAACAACAGATTGATTTAGACACGGTGTTATAAAAACAACAATTCAGTCTGTAATAACAACACACTGATTAAGACACGGTGAAATAAAAACAACAATATACTTAATGATAACAACACAATGATTAAGACACGGTGTAATAAAA
Source organism: Tachypleus tridentatus (assembly GCF_004210375.1). NCBI lineage: Eukaryota > Metazoa > Arthropoda > Merostomata > Xiphosura > Limulidae > Tachypleus > Tachypleus tridentatus. The sequence goes on along the minus strand of NC_134832.1, from coordinate 150,734,146 downwards.
AGAATAATATACTTAATGATAACAACACACTGTTAAGACACGTTGTAATAAAATGAACAATTTATTTAATGATAACAACACTTTGAATAAGACACGGTGTAATAAAAAGAACAAAATACTTAACCATAACAACAATCTAATTAAGACACTGTGTAATAAAAACAACAATTTATTTAATGATAACAACACAATGATTAAGACACGGTGTAATAAAACAAAATTTACTAATGATAACTGCACAATCATTAAGACACGGTGTAATAAAAAGAACAATATACTTAATGATAACAACACACTGATTAAGACATGGTGTAATAAAAAAACAATATACTTTAATGATAACAACACATTGATGAAGAAAAATTAATAAAGGCATCAATGTTATTAATGATAAAAACACGTTGATGAAGATACTTTAATAAAGGCAAAAATGTTATTAATAATGGCAATACACTTTAATAAAGATAACAATATAATTAATGATAACGACACAGTAATGAAGACACACTGTAAAAAACCAACAATATACTTTATGATAACAACACATTGATGAAGATACTTTAAAAATGGCAATAATGTTTTTAATGATAACAACACGTTGATGAAGATACTTTAATAAAGGCAAAAAATATAATTAATGATTACAACACACTGATTAAGACACGGTGTATAAAAAACAACAATATAATTGATGATAACAACACACTGGTTAAGACACGGAGTAATATAAAACGAACAATACTACTTAATGATAACAACATTGATTATGACACGGTAATATAAACAACAATGTAATTAATGATAACAACACACTGATTAAGACACGGTGTAATAAAAACAACAATATACTTAATGATAACAACACATTGATGAAGATACTTCAATAAAGGCAACAATGTAATTAATGATAACAACACACTTTAATAAAGGCAATAATGTAGTTAATGATAACGACACAGTTATAAAGAAACACTGTAATAAAACTAACAATATACTTAATGATAACAGCACATTGATGAAGATACTTTAATAAAGGCAAAAACGTTATTAATGATGACAACACACATAAATAAAGGCAACAATGTAATTGATGATAACCACACAGTAACGAAGACACACTATAATAAAACGAACAATATACTTAATGATAACAAAATGTTGATGAAGATACTTTAATAAAGGCAACAATATAATTAATAATAACAACACACTGATTAAGGCACGGTGTAATAAAAACAACAATATACTTAATGATAACAACACACTGTTTAAGACATGGTGTAATATATAGAACAATACACTTAATGATAACAACCTAATGATTAAGACACGGTGTAATAAAAACAACAATATACTTAATGAAAACTACACACTGATAACAAACGGTGCTATAAAAACAACAGTATACTTTATAATAACAACACACTGATTAAGACACGGTGTAATAAAAACAACAATATACTTAATGATAACAACTCATTGATTAGGACACACTGTAATAAAACCAAAAATATAGTTAATGATAACACCACATTGATGAAGATACTTTAAAAAAGGCAACAATGTTATTAATGATAACAACACATTTTAATAAAGACAACAATGTATTTAATGACAAAGACACACTGATTAAGAAACGGTATAATAAAACCAACAATATATTTAATGATAACAACAAACTGATTAAGACAAGGTGTAATAAAAAGAAGAATATACTTAATGATAACAACACAGTGGTTAAACACAGTGTAATAGAAACAAGAGTATATTTAATAATAACAACACGCTGATTAAGACACGGTGTAATAAAAAGAACAATATACTTAATGAAAATAACACACTCTTAAAACACAGTGTAATAAAAACAAGAGTACACTTAATGATAACAACAGACTGATTAGAACACGGTGTAATAAAAACAACAACATAACTGATGATGAAACACACTGATTAAGACACGGTGTAATAAAAAGAACAATATACTTAATGATAACAACACTTTGATTAAGACACGGTGTAATAAAAGCAACAATATATTTAATGATAACAACAGATTGATTTAGACACGGTGTTATAAAAACAACAATTCAGTCTGTAATAACAACACACTGATTAAGACACGGTGAAATAAAAACAACAATATACTTAATGATAACAACACAATAATTAAGACACGGTGTAATAAAAAGAATAATATACTTAATGATAACAACACACTGTTAAGACACGTTGTAATAAAATGAACAATTTATTTAATGATAACAACACTTTGAATAAGACACGGTGTAATAAAAAGAACAAAATACTTAACCATAACAACAATCTAATTAAGACACTGTGTAATAAAAACAACAATTTATTTAATGATAACAACACAATGATTAAGACACGGTGTAATAAAAACGAAAATTTACTCTATGATAACAACACACTGATTAAGAGACGGTGTAATAAAAACAACAATATACTTAATGATAACAACACACCGATTAAGACATGGAGTAATAAAAACAACAATATACTTTATGATAACAACACATTGATGAAGAAAATTTAATAAAGGCATCAATGTTATTAATGATAAAAACACGTTGATGAAAATACTTTAATAAAGGCAAAAAATGTTATTAATAATGGCAATACACTTTAATAAAGATAACAATATAATTAATGATAACGACACAGTAATGAAGACACACTGTAAACAACCAACAATATACTTTATGATAACAACACATTGATGAAGATACTTTAAAAATGGCAATAATGTTTTTAATGATAACAACACGTTGATGAAGATACTTTAATAAAGGCAAAAATATAATTAATGATTACAACACACTGACTAAGACACGGTGTATTAAAAACAACAATATGCTTAATGACAACAACACACTGGTTAAGACACGGAGTAATATAGAGAACAATACTGTTAATGATAACAACATTGATTATGACACGGTGTAATATAAACAACAACATAACTGATGATAACAACACACCGATTAAGACACGGTGTAATTAAAACAACAATGTACTTGATGATAACAACACATTGATGAAGATACTTCAATAAAGGCAACAATGTAATTAATGATAACAACACACTTTAATAAAGGCAATAATGTAGTTAATGATAACGACACAGTTATAAAGAAACACTGTAATAAAACTAACAATATACTTAATGATAACAGCACATTGATGAAGATACTTTAATAAAGGCAAAAACGTTATTAATGATGACAACACACATAAATAAAGGCAACAATGTAATTGATGATAACGACACAGTAACGAAGACACACTATAATAAAACCAACAATATACTTAATGAAAACAACACGTTGATGAAGATACTTTAATATAGGCAACAATATAAATAATTATAACAACACACTGATTAAGGCACGGTGTAATAAAAAAAACAATATAGTTAATGATAACAACACACTGTTTAAGACACGGTGTAATATGTAGAACAATACACTTAATGATAACAACCTACTGATTAAAACATGGTGTAATAAAAACAACAATATATTTAATGAAAACTACACACTGATGACAAACGGTGCTATAAAAACAACAGTATACTTTATAATAAAAACACACTGATTAAAACACGGTGTGATATAAACAACAGTATAGTTAATGATAACAACACACTGAATAGACACGGTGTAACAACAATTACTTTACTTAATGAAAACAACACACTGATAAAGACAATGTGTAATAAAAACAACATAATTGATGATAAGAACACACTGATTAAGACACGGTGTAATAAAAAACAGCATAACTGATGATAACAACACACTGATTGAGACACGGTGTAATAAAAACAACAATATACTTAATGATAACAACTCATTGATTAAGACACACTGTAATAAAACCAACAATATAGTTAATGATAACAACACATTGATGAAGATACTTTAAAAAAGACAACAATGTAATTAATGACAAAAACACACTGATTAAGACACGGAGCAATAAAACCAACAATATATTTAATGATAACAACAAACTGATTAAGACAAGTTGTAATAAAAAGACGAATATACTTAATGATAACAACACAGTGGTTAACACAGAGTGTAATAAAAAGAACAATAAACTTTATGATATTTACACACTGATTAAGACGCGGTGTAATAAAAAGAAGAATATACTTAATGATAACAACACACTGATTAAACACAGTGTAATAGAAACAAGAGTATACTTAATGATAACAACACACTGATTACGACACGGTGTAATAAAAAGAACAATATACTTAATGATAACAACACACTATTAAAAGACGGTGTAATGAAAAAACAATATACTTAATGATAACAACACACTATTAAAACACGGTGTAATGAAAAACAATATACTTAATGATAACAACACTCTGATTAAGACACGGTGTAATATAAAGAACAATATCCTGAATGATACCAACACACTGATTAAGACACGGTGTATTAAGAAAACAATATACTTTATGATAACCACACATTGATGAAGATAAATTAATAAAGGCATCAATGTTATTAATGTTAAAAACACGTTGATGAAGATTATTTAATTAAGGCAAAAATGTTATTAATAATGGCAATACATTTTTATAAAGGCAACAATATAAGTAATGATAACGACACAGTAATGAAGACACACTGTAAAAAACCAACAATATACTTTATGATAACAACACATTGATGAAGATACTTTAATAAAGGCAAAAACGTTATTAATGATGACAACACACATAAATAAAGGCAACAATGTAATTGCTGATAACGACACAGTAACGAAGACACTATAATAAAACCAACAATATACTTAATGATAACAACACGTTGATGAAGATACTTTAATAAAGACAACAAAATAACTGATGATAAAGCACACTGATTAAGACACGGTGTAATAAAAAAATAATATACTTACTGATAACAACACAATGATTAAGACACTGTGTAATAAAAACACAAATTTACTCTATGATAACAACACACTGATGAGGACACGGTGTAATAAAAACAACAATATACTTAATGATAATAACACAATGATTAAGACACGGTGTAATAAAAACACAAATTTACTCTATTATAACAACACACTGATTAAGACACGGTGTAATAAAAACAACCATATACTTTATGATAACAACACACTGATTAAGACACTGTGTAATAAAAAGAACAAAATACTTAATGATAACAACACAATGATTAAGAAACGGTGTAATAAAAAGAACAAACTTAATAATAACAACACAATGATTAAGAAACGGTGTAATAAAAAGAACAATATATTTGATGATAACAACATAATGATTAAGACAAGGTGTAATAAAAAGAAGAATATACTTAATGATAACAACACACTGTTTAAGACATGGTGTAATATATAGAAAAATACACTTAATGATAACAACCTAATGATTAAGACACGGTGTAATAAAACAACAATATACTTAATGAAAACTACACACTGATAACAAACGGTGCTATAAAAAACAACAACACTTTATATTAACAACACACTGATTAAGACACGGTGTAATAAAAACAACAATATACTTAATGATAACAACTCATTGATTAGGACACACTGTAATAAAACCAAAAATATAGTTAATGATAACACCACATTGATGAAGATACTTTAAAAAAGGCAACAATGTTATTAATGATAACAACACATTTTAATAAAGACAACAATGCATTTAATGACAAAGACACACTGATTAAGACACGGTATAATAAAACCAACAATATATTTAATGATAACAACAAACTGATTAAGACAAGGTGTAATAAAAAGAAGTATATACTTAATGATAACAACACAGTGGTTAAACACAGTGTAATAGAAACAAGAGTATATTTAATAATAACAACACGCTGATTAAGACACGGTGTAATAAAAAGAACAATATACTTAATGAAAACAACACACTCTTAAAACACAGTGTAATAAAAACAAAAGTACACTTAATGATAACAACAGAGTGATTAGAACACGGTGTAATAAAAACAACAACATAACTGATGATGAAACACACTGATTAAGACACGGTGTAATAAAAAGAACAATATACTTAATGATAACAACACTTTGATTGAGACACGGTGTAATAAAAGCAACAATATATTTAATGATAACAACAGATTGATTTAGACACGGTGTTATAAAAACAACAATTCAGTCTGTAATAACAACACACTGATTAAGACACGGTGAAATAAAAACAACAATATACTTAATGATAACAACACAATGATTAAGACACGGTGTAATAAAAAGAATAATATACTTAATGATAACAACACACTATTAAGACACGTTGTAATAAAAAGAACAATTTATTTAATGATAACAACACAATGATTAAGACACGGTGTAATAAAAACGAAAATTTACTCTATGATAACAACACACTGATTAAGACACGGTGTAATAAAAACAACAATATACTTAATGATAACAACACACTGATTAAGACATGGACTAATAAAAACAACAATATACTTTATGATAACAACACATTGATGAAGAAAATTTAATAAAGGCATCAATGTTATTAATGATAAAAACACGTTGATGAAGATACTTTAATAAAGGCAAAAATGTTATTAATAATGGCAATACACTTTAATAAAGATAACAATATAATTAATGATAACGACACAGTAATGAAGACACACTGTAAACAACCAACAATATACTTTATGATAACAACACATTGATGAAGATACTTTAAAAAAGGCAATAAAGTTTTTAATGATAACAACACGTTGATGAAGATACTTTAATAAAGGCAAAAAATATAATTAATGATTACAACACACTGATTAAGACACGGTGTAATAAAAAACAACAATATACTTAATGATAACAACACACTGGTTAAGACACGGAGTAATATAAAGAACAATACTGTTAATGATAACAACACACTGATTATGACACGGTGTAATATAGCAACAACATAACTGATGATAACAACACACTGATTAAAACACGGTGTAAAAAAAGAATAATATACTTAATGATAACAACACATTGATGAAGATACTTCAATAAAGGCAACAATGTAATTAATGATAACAACACACTTTAATAAAGGCAATAATGTAGTTAATGATAACGACACAGTTATAAAGAAACACTGTAATAAAACTAACAATATATTTAATGATAACAACACATTGATGAAGATACTTTAATAAAGGCAAAACGTTATTAATGATGACAACACACATAAATAAAATCAACAATGTAATTGATGATAGCAACACAGTAAACGAAGACACACTATAATAAAACCAACAATATACTTAATGAAAACAACACACGTTGATGAAAATACTTTAATAAAGGCTACAATATACTTAATGATAACAACACACTGATTAAGACACGGTGTAATAAAAACAACAATATACTTAATGTTAACAACACACTGTTTAAGACACGGTGTAATAAAGAACAATACACTTAATGATAACAACCTACTGTTTAAACATGGTGTAATAAAAAACAACAATATACTTAATGAAAACTACACACTGATGACAAACGGTGTATAAAAAACAACAATATACTTTATAATAAAAACACACTGATTAAAACACGGTGTAATATAAACAACAATATACTTAATGATAACAACACACTGAATAAGACACGGTGTAATGAAAACAACAATATACTTAATGAAAACAACACACTGATCAAGACAATGTGTAATAAAAGGAACATAATTGATGATAAGAACACACTGATTAAGACACGGTGTAATAAAAAACAGCATAACTGATGATAACAACACACTGATTAAGACACGGTGTAATAAAAAGAACAATATACTTAATGATAACAACACTTTGATTAAGACACGGTGTAATAAAAACAACAATATATTTAATAATAACAATACAATGATTAAGACACGGTTTAATAAAAAACAATATACTTAATGGTAACTATACACTGATTAAGAGAAGGTGTAATAAAAAGAACAATATACTTAATGATAACAACACTTTGATGAAGAATATTTAATAAAGACAACAATATAATTAATGATAACAACAACTTTAATAAAGGCAATAATGTAGTTAATGATAACGACACAGTTATGAAGAAACACTGTAATAAAACCCAAAATATATTTAATGATAACAACACATTGATGAAGATACTTTAATAAAGGCAAAAAACGTTATTAATGATGACAACACACATAAATAAAGGCAACAATGTATTTAATGATAACGACACAGTAACGAAGACACACTATAATAAAACCAACAATATATTTAATGATAACAACACGTTGATAAAGATACTTTAATAAAGGCAACAATATAATTAATGATAACAACACACTGATTAAGGCACGGTGTAATAAAAACACAAATTTACTCTATTATAACAACACACTGATTAAGACACGGTGTAATAAAAACAACCATATACTTTATGATAACAACACACTGATTAAGACACTGTGTAATAAAAAGAACAAAATACTTAATGATAACAACACAATGATTAAGAAACGGTGTAATAAAAAGAACAAAATACTTAATAATAACAACACAATGATTAAGAAACGGTGTAATAAAAAGAACAATATATTTGATGATAACAACATAATGATTAAGAAACGGTGTAATAAAAACAACAATATACTTGATGATAACAACGCATTCTGGCCTCTATGTAACTTTGATCTTCGTAGACCATAAAATGTTAAAGTTTCATTGACGATGTACAGTATACTGCTTTTATGATATTAATTAACCAGCAGGAGTACCCTTTATTCAATTAAGTAATTGGTGTGACCAGGGCCGTATTGTTTTACCCCCCATAGGGGTGTTTATTTTTTTTGCAACCATTTATGTGGACTGTTCAATTTACAAATTGGTAATCTCTGATTACGTGAACCTGAAAGCTGTAACCCGTATCTCTCAGATTATGGGAAAGTTCCTTAACTACCTGACCATGATGGACCGTAAGACCACTTAAAGTATTTTAATTTCAATAATATATAACCTTACAACTTTGTATTTGTTATTTTTCTTTAATTGGAATTTGATATATTTAAACTACTTTCAACCTTGAGAATTTGACAATGTACACTGTTTACTGAGAAACAATCAGTCAAGTTAGAGTTAAACAACACCAAAATCTTTCATTTGGGACCATTACTTCATTATCTGTTATTTGTTTGTTAGTAATTTATACTTTAACAACATATCAATATTATCTGTATACGTTGTTATTGTTTATAGTTATTAAATATGTTTATATTACACCAACAGGAAAGTTTGTTTTGAATTTCGCACAAAGCTACTCGAGGGCTATCTGTGCTAGTCTTCGCTAATTTAGCAGTGTAAGACTAGAGGGAAGGCAGATAGTGATCACAACCCACCGCCAACTCTAGGGCTACTCTTTTACCAACGAATAGTGGGATTGATCGTAACATTATAACGTCCCCACGGTTGAAAGGGCGAGCATGTTTGGCGCGACGGGGATGCGAACCCGCGACCCTCAGATTACGAGTCGCACGCCTTAACACGCTTGGCCATGCCGGGTCTCCAACAGGAAAGAACAACATAAAAAAGTGTTATCATAATAAAGAGACGGGAGACTGATTATATAAATAAAATATTTAACTTCGTTCATACATCAGTAATGATATAAAAGTTAATCCTTGATGATAAACCAATATTTATATTTGTGTGATAAATCAACTGTTGTTTTATAACACTTTATATTTGATTTCTGTAATTCGTATTGGTGTATAAAACATAGTTCATTTTCAGTAACAAACGACTCTATAACGCCACATTTGTTATGTTTCTTCAATTGGATACACGTTTTTCATAATTGCTCCAACACAGCACAAGTCGTAATTGACACCTGCCAGAGTCCATTTGGTTTCAATAATAAACATAAATTAAAGCCAAATAACAACTATAGTGTTGTACAATAATTTATTACTAGTGTTAAATCACTGTATGTTGTGTTATATTCTTTAGAAACAAACTCAGTGGCACTGCGAGGTGTCTACGGACTAGCAACCTTTGAGTCATAACCTCATAACAGTTTCCTTACAGTTACATGAATAATAGTAAAATGCTCCTCAGGATACGAACCTGTGAATACAGTACGAATGTCGGCCACGAATAGTTGTTGTTATTTATAAGAAGCAATAGTTCTGTAATCAGTAGAGATTTATCATAGTTTAAAATGACAGTAATGCACTATGCAGTTGTAATCCAGAAGGAAGTTGGAAGTGAAAACGCGTTACAAACTCTAATGGTGTGAGGTTGTACAAAGATGTAGTCCAGCTTCTATTAATTAACAGAATGAAGCGCAGGTGTGTTTGTATGTTGTTGTTTTTTTATTTAGCAAAGCCACCTCAGGCTACCTGCTGAGTTTACCGAGGGGACTCGTACCGCTGATTTTAGCGTTTTAGGCCCGTAGACTTACCACAGTACTAACGGGCGACACAGAGCATAGAATAGAGAGCCTTCAGCATCCAGATATATATTATGTATTTATATTACAGACTAATTTCTTCAACGTGTTTCCATCATTAAGAGGAAAGTTAAGTAGTTTATTAATGATATGGAATATCTTATAATTTAACACGTTGTACTCTGTATGATCTGAAGAACAAACTTCAATCTCTATATAAACAATTAAACGTGCCTTGAGCCGCGGAAAGAAACAGTAATAGTAAAAGTAACAAGCCGTCTTGTGAGGTTGGAAAGAAACAGTAATAGTAAAAGTAACAAGCCACCTGGTGAGGTTGGATTTTTTCCTTTTTCAAAAATGAAAATGGAACATGACTGGAGCCCGAATCTGTGACTCTTTATCAAGAAAATTATTTAACTTTCCTAATAATCCACCAGATGGAGCCATAATCAGCTTGTTTGAAACGACGACACGTACATCTTTCTTTATCTGGCACGATAAGAACAAAGTTTCGGTTACTGGAAAGTTCTTTAAAGACAAAAACCAACCTCTGCAGAACTAAGGGGTTGAAGGAGGTCAATGGCACAATACTGAACTTAGTTTTAATTAAACATTCTATGTTTGATGTATAATATTTTAAGTGTTTTAAGATACATTCAAATGACAAAAAGTGTACAAGTAGGTAGCTAAAATCTACACCTTTTCATAGGCCAGGTGGGTTAAGGCGTTCGACTCGAAATCTAATGGTCGCGAATTCGAATCCACGTCTCGCCAAACATGCTCGCCCTTTCAGCAGTGGGGCGTTATAAAGTGACGGTCAATCTCATTACTCGTTGGTAAAAGGGTAGCCCAAGAGTTATCATTCGGTGGTGATAACTAGTTACTTTCCCTCTAGTCTTACACTGCTGAATGGGGGACGGCTAGTGCGGATAGCCCTCGAAAAGCTTTGCGCGAAATTCAAAACAAACAAACCTTTCCATTTTCGATGATCACCAACCACTAAATAATAGTACCAACTCCTCTCTGTTGTCATTAATGTAATTAATTCCAAATTATCAATGCTCTATTTTAGGTTTATTATTATTTTAAAGATACAGTTTTTATACCAATATTTAGGCCTGTCTCTGTAATGTTCTATCTTAATAATATTACTACACATTGTACACCACATTTCGTCATTCATTCTCAATCATATTATTGAATTTTTTTTTTAATTTTTGATTACATGAAACAAATCGCTACTGAGTTAATAGCTAATGTTTGTTGCTGTTAAAATATAGTTAACAATTTTTTGAGGTTCCAACGTTGAGGATAAAACCTGAAGGAATTCAGAAAATTTCGTATAAAAGATGTTATTTGGTTTTACCACGTTGTAACTTAACTTACTTCTAATTATATTTTGAACAATAATTATTTAATGTTTTCTAAAATGTTTGGTATCATAGTATCTTACTTTCTCTCTAATATTAATTTTCAAGAATCTGACTAGAGTAGTGAAAATAATTTGTCACTTTCGTGCAATTTTTGTCAACATCACACGAAACTTAAAAAAATTACTAAACCTAAATATATTTGGATTTATTTTCAAAGTCTACTTCAGTCAGTTCCTTCACATATTTTGTTACTTTCTTGGTCAGAAATAAGTAAATTTATTTATTATCTCGCTCAATGCACTGGGACAAAATAATGGCCAAGTTAAAATTCAAGCGCCTAAAACATTAAACTTAAGGACTCTGAAAGCGCCATCTATTGCAGCACGATAGAACAATGGCCTTTATTGAATAAATTTTCAATTTACTTCACCAAGTGTCTAACCTTTGCCTTTTTTATCTAATACTTGTACAAAATACCCATGCTCCGCTGCAAAATTCTAAGGTCCCATCATGGTTGAAAGAGGTCTTAACGTACCAGTTAAGCGTCTCCATTATCTAAATTACAACTATAGCAACACCCAATGCACAAGTTTTTAACACATTTCTTTGTTTCCATTTCCCATACACAATTTAATTCAATATTTTATAAAAGGAAACAGTTTTAATTTAGGTTTTTACGTTCGTTTTTCATTTCTGTGTTTTAGTTGAAATATTTTTATTCTCCTAAGTCTCTAATTTTTATTTTTGAGTTTTCATTACATTATTGGGCCCGGCATGACCAAGCGTGGTAAGGCGTTCGACTTGTAATCCGAGGGGCGTGAGTTCGAATCCCGGTCGCACCAAACATGCTCGCCCTTTCAGGCGTGGGGCGTTATCATGTGACGATCAATCCCACTATTCGTTGGTAAAAGAGTAGCCCAAGAGTTGGCGGTGGGTGGTGATGACTAGCTGCCTTCCCTCTAGTGTTACACTGCTAAATTAGGGACGGCTAGCACAGATAGCCCTCGAGTAGCTTTGTGGAAATTCAACAAAACAAACAAACTTTACATTGTTTGTTGCCGATTTCCAAACATATATATTATCAGATTGTACCTCCCATATTATCCTTTCAGTAAGTGGGAATTAGAAAAATATAATAATATACCTTTAGAAAGAAG